>NW_026442055.1:0-2555 GCF_026898425.1 Galleria mellonella
TGCACTGCCGTTATGGCTTTATGTCAACTTCAGTAAGATGAAGAAGGTTAGTTAACTTAAATATGTTAAATTAATGATTTGAAGCAACTCAATATCGATTGCTAAATGTGTATATACAAGAAAATCGACTTTATACCTAAATATAAGATTGTGGAATTCTTCCAAATGCACTGCCGTTATGGCTTTATGTCAACTTCAGTAAGATGAAGAAGGTTAATTAACTTAAATATGTGAAGTTAATGATTTGAAGCAACTCAATATCGATTGCTAAATGTGTATATACAAGAAAATCGACTTTATACCTAAATATAAGATTATGGAATTCTTCCAAATGCACTGCCGTTATGGCTTTATGTCAACTTCAGTAAGATGAAGAAGGTTAAGTTAACTTAAATATGTTAAATTAATGATTTGACGCAACTCAATATCGATTGCTAAATGTGTATATACATGAAAATCGTCTTTATACCTAAATATAAGGGTTGTATGGAATTCTTACAAATGCACTGCCGTTATGGCTTTATGTCAACTCCGGCAAGATGAAGAAGTTTAAATAACTTGAATATGTTAAATTAATGATTTGAAGCAATTCAACATTGATGGTTAAATGTGTATATACGAGAAAATCGACTTTATACCTAAAATATAAGATTATGGAATTTTTCCAAATGCACTGCCGTTATGGCTTTAACGAAAACACAGTTTTCGCTGAAAACTACTTGAAAACTTACATTCCACTCATTATAATCGGTGCCTGCTCTAGTTTAATCGATTTTTTTGGAAGACATATTTTGCCTGGAAATGGAAAATAAAATTGAATTTTGTTTGGTGTGTACAACTTTATCTTTGATTTAATGTATATGCAATTGTGTAAAATGTAGATATTGTGATACAATATGCACATGTACTTACCAAAATATGTACAAAGTGCTGTCCGAATCATTTCTCCATTAATTGGGTCGTCAGATGCATATGAAATATCACACGGATTCTGGCGTCTAGTCTCCAACTCTTCCAAAGCGCGTAACCATTTAGCGTTTAGCGTGTCGTTGTTATCATTTAAAAAATTGTGAAGGACGCAACATGCTTTTATTATGGAGTTGGCATTCCGTACAGAGTTGTCAATTCCTTTTCCGATGCGTCGAAAGCGGGCCTTGAAGTGTCCAAAAGCATTTTCGACAACTCTACTTGTTTTCGAAAGAGCGTAGTTGAATACCTTCTCACCATTATTTTGATTTACGCTAAATGGATACGGTTTCATTAGTTGTTTGCTAAATCGAAAAGCCGAATCCCCAATAATGAATACTGGCACATTTACGCCTGAAATTTCTCTAGACATTTCGCTTAGCAAAGGACAACTATCTATTTCTTTCTTAACTGATGACGTCTCATAAATTTGAGAGTCATTACATCGCCCGGGACTTCCTACGTTTATGTAAGTAAAACGGTATCTGAAAATATATTGTAAACATTACTTATGTACTTATGTATATGTACATATATTGAGTTTTTAGACTTTACTTAGCATCAACTAATGCCATTAAAACGGTGGAATACCATCCTTTATAATTATAATAATCCACACCTTCGTCAGATGATGGATGAATCTCAATGTGGCATCCGTCTGTAAACAATTATTAGAACATTAGCGCAAATTTAAGATTTTATAACCAATATTTACCAATTGCTCCTAAGCATTGTGGGAATCCAATTACCTCGAAACCAGTCACCAATTCGGTTATATTTTCTCTGTTTAGAGGCAACATTTTAAAACAGGATGGCTGCAGTAATCTCCAGATTTCGGTGCAAAATTCCAGTAAAATTTCGCAAACCGTAGATTTTCCTACACCGAACATGTTGGCGATACTACGATACTCTGCAGATGACCCTAAAGCAAATAATGTTATAGCCACTCTTTTCTCGATAGGAATAGCTTTTCGGTAATTTGTATCCATTTTTTGTAACGGGCGGAGGATGTCACATAATTTGTTAAAGGAACCTCGGTCCATGCGAAAGTTCTCTTTAAAAAAAGCAGATCCGTTTCGTTGGCAATCGTGTTCCCAAAACTGATTCTTACGTTGCTGGAATTAATAATATATAATTGAAAACTTTTGCATCAATAGGAACATATACACACTTTTGTCCAACATGAATTAATCGGCATCCCAAGGTCCTTTATTAAATCTAATACGATTAGATATTGTTTCTTTAACTCGGCTATCTCTTTTGTCAAGGCATGGTGCTGAGAAGTAAGACATTCCAATAGTTCTCTTGAAGAATTGTCGATGAGCAGGATATTATTTGGCTTCTCAAAGCCAATGCTTTCGCAATTAACATCTTTTTCTCAGAATTCTAAAAAACACGATCTTTAGTAATAATTATAAGCAAATATTAAAGATTTCAAAACTTACCATTCTCGTTGCTCAAATGTAAACAAACAAATAAATTTGTGAACTGTCAGTGAAAACTCAGCGAAAACACAAATTGTCGGTCCGAACGACTTACGTTCCACAACATACAAATGTGTTTTCAAAATGTTTTCAATGTCGGTCCGA
>NW_026442056.1:0-13248 GCF_026898425.1 Galleria mellonella
GTATGGCAAAGTACTTTCGTTGAATGCAGTTTTTCGTGTTATCACTAATTATATTGCTATTGTTTGTCTGGCTTTTATTTGCATTTTTTCTCAGTAAACAATAACAGTTACTTAATTGTTATTTACTCAGCTGAGTGTTAATGTAACCTTGAATTGATTGTAAGTTCACTTGCATACTGCTTTTGTGGAAATTTATAAATAATAATTTATTTCTAACGATTTTCTGCTAATATTTGCTTTATATTGGAAAATTTCTATATTTAATAGTTTCAAATGAAATTCGAAGCAAAAGAATAAAGAAATTCGGGAAAATATATATATATAAATATTTTTGAAATAATATATGTGGAAAAATTATTTACAAACTGGCGGAAGTAGCTGAGGAAGACAGCATAGAAATTGTAATATTGAAGCTTAATAATGTCTCTGATATTTGAGAACCACCCTAATAGAAGAATGGTATTAATTTCTACATTTTTCGTGAGCATTTTTCAACAGTTTCTTATTTTGTAGATCCAACATGGTAGATGTCCTAAGTAAAATCAGCATCAAGCTATTTTATCAAGAATAAAAATTGTTTTCATAAATTATAATAATTATAATATACCTATAACAGCCCACCAAAATCTAGATTAAAGAAAAATGTCTTGTTTGATTATATATTTAGGCAATATATATATCAAAGGTACTGATTTTTCAGCGCTTATGTACTTTAGCTAAGACACATACCAATCTGTGTTATTATTCTTTGATATCTGCGGTATGAAGCACAATTTTTATGAAAATTTTGCATATTTTTTTAACAGAAAATTGTAACAAAACAATGTTTATACAGTTTTGAATGTCAAAAAATTCTCAAACAATTTAGAAGATCCATGGAGGTGAATTCTGTAAGAAAACTCAATCAAAGTTGTTTTCGAAATTTTTAGTTAAGAAGCGTTTTTTAGAACCATTCTAGTAAAAGGAAATACCTATTTAGGATCAACATTAACTCAAACTAGGTATAAAATGTAAAGATTTTTCTTGCCATAACACATTTTAGCTTAAACATATACCCTTTTTTCCATTCTATGGTTGGTGTCTCTTGACTATTTTCTCTTTTAAACCAATTTTTCATTAAAAACTCATCAGTTTTAGGAACAGAACAGTTATAATCTATCATAATTTTTACTCGAATACCAAAAATTTCAAGAACAAAAATTCACTAAGAGGAAACACGGTAACAATTTAGACATGTCAAAGTTGTTTGCTGAAATTTCAGGAAGTGTGAAAAGCGTCTAAAATGACTATAATTTTGTAAATATAAAAAGTTTTATTGTAAATTGCTTTTTGAAACCCTCCAATATATAACGCTTTACATATATAGCCAGCCAATGAGTTCAATCACCTCCATGCTGAAAAATATTGATATCAATAATAATTGATTTTTCCATTATGCAAAGCCAAACAGTCAACAGCCAAAGTCACTACAAGCATACACACGTCTCCGTCCTGACTCCGCTTTCGCACCAAGCCGACGATGTCAATATCCTTTAGCATAGTATTTTGCCTGCCACAGCCTACAACACCACTAATCCTGGTCACAGCAGACATAAACACACGCACACAACAAACAAAAACACCAGCCAACAAAACTGTGTCTGCGAAATGGGTGAATAAGCCTACCACAACAGCAGTAGCAGTGGCAGCAGCAGCAATGTGGCAGCATGGCAATCACGACCTACGACAACTTGAACAACATTTCGCATGCACAACGACAACAACAACACGCCGAAAGCAGTGCAAAGAGCCGCCAACGACAGTAAAAGCAACAATGTCAGACAAATGGTAAAAGCGTGCACGCGACGGTGAGCGGCAAGTGGCAAACGGCTGGGTCTATTGCAGACATAAAGGCGAACGACCCTTTTCAGTGATGGCAATGCACTCGGTGCGGCCCTTTTTTAGCCAGTCAGCCGGTCGGCAGACTACAGCAGTATATATATATATATATATATATATTGAGAGTAAAGATGTTTATGCAAGTCATGTAACTGTTTCTAGAAAGAAATTATGCAACAATAGCCTGAAAAAATTACAAGGATAACGGCATATACATATGTATGACTGTGCACTCCACCCGTCTAGTCGCACCCATTTTAATGTCAATAACAAGCTAAAGAAAAGATTGAGCCACATTTTACAGGTGAATGTGGAGTTTATGAGGAAGTTAAGGAGTTCAGGCGTAAATATGTGGGTGTGGATGGAGTTGTTAACGTTATGCTAATGGGTGTGTGTCTTCGATAGATGTAATGAATGAAATTAATAAGAAAGTAGTGGTAGGACTCAAAAATGTTTATATTTCAAATATGATTAAATATGGAATATTTTTTATTGATATGATTGAGATGATTTTTATAAATTTAGGAAAAAAAATTTGTGTTGTGGGATTTCTGAAATAGTAAAATTTCAGCTGAAATGTGTTTAATGAAATATTATTTCTTTGTGAATATTTTAAGAAAGTAAATATTTAAACAAAAATATGTGTTAAAAAAGTTTTGAAAAAAAATTTAAAAAAATTTAAGAAAAATTTGAAAAAAAAACAAAAATTTGATTGAAAAAAAATTTTTTGATTGTTTTATAATATTGAGTCATTTTATTTAATATTGTATATATCGAGCAACTTTTTTTTACAAATTTTCGAAAATTTTTTTTTTTTAAATTTTTGAAATATTGAAATGTTTAGCTCAAATATATATTAAATTTTATTTATTTGATATTTTTAATTTTGAAAAAAAATTTAAAAAAAATTTTTTTTTAGAAAAAATTCAAAATTAAATATTTTTTAAAAAAAGTTTTTTTTTTTTTTTTTTTGAAACTTTTTTGTTCACCAATAGTAAAGAAAAATTAACTAGCTTTATAAGAATTATTTAAACAAAGTCCAACTTTTAAAAGCATTCTTATTCTTTATAACCCCTAGCTCCGAATATCTTTTAAAAAATATCATTTCCCAAAATAATATATACTATCCCCACCACCAATAAATCTGACATTCAAATATGACCAACCCATCGCTTGTAAAAGACTCTACCATAAGCCACCTTCCTAACAGTCAAGCGTCTACATGTTATCCTTGTCCGCATAACCAGACCCTCCTTGGCCTCGCACAACCATTTCATGTTGCTTTAGCATCGCTTTTCGCTTTTACATCACATAAACGTGGCTCAAGCTCGGCGTTCAATGACCTGCCGTGTTTTCAACATCGTTCTTTTTTTGCGTTTTGCGTTTTGTTTTTGTGCAAGTACGGTCGTCGGCTTTTCCGGCAGCCGCCTTGCGCCACCAGCAATCCAGTCCAGCACCAGCAATACATATGCATATGTGTATGTACATATGTGTATCCAGCCGTCTGGACTTCAGCATTCACTTGAAACTTTATTGTGCAGGATTGCTGTCGCTGCGGCGCTGCCTGCCGTGGCGGCTGTCGTCGGTATACACACCCAATATGGAAAGCGAAACAGGATTCATCGTACGCAAGCATAAAAGCGAATAAACTTTAGTTGTTGTACTACATATAGGCAGTTGTTGTGATTCATTACCACCACTGCAGGGGGCTTTGAAGCTGCTTTGTGCGCGCATTGTGCGCTTTGCAGAAGCTGAAGTTTTTGCTGCATTTGTTGGAGTTGTTGTTGTTGTCGTGTTGATTGGTGGTGCAAGGTCCTGCCGACTGGCTGACAGTTGAAACGGAGCTTAGCGCGAGCCTTGAGTGGATTGTCTGTCTGTTTGACGATTGACAGAGTTGCCAATGTGTTGGAAAATAAAGGGGACGATTTTGCTTTGGTTTAAATGGCATTTGAAAGCAAAATACTGGATGGTTGGAGATATTGCTTTGTTTTTCAAATATGTTGTGTTTGTAAGCCCTCAGCTAATAATTACGTTAATTCCTTACACGCCGAAATGTATGCTAAATTTTTATGTTTGGCAGTTTTCTTTATATAAAAAACTGGAATTTTGATAGGTTTTGTTATAGTTCGGTGTAGAGGCTCATCATGGATTTATTTACGCCCAAAAGTATGCTACATCCTTGTTTCTTTTTAAACCATGCAGTTGCATTTGCGAACATAGAAAAATGGTTTTCAAAGAGTATTTGAAAAAATGTATTTCATTTTTAAATAAAACGGTAGTTTCATGTATTTAAAACATTATTACAATTACATTTTTAATTTTGAAATATTTGTTTTTGGAATATACTTTTTTTAATATTTTATTAAATAAATTATTTATAAACTTTTTAAAATTTTTCTAATTTTGGATTATATATTTAAAAAAATTTTATAATTTTATTTTTTTTAAATTTAAAATAAAATGAGTACCAAACATACTTTTTTTAATTTTTTTTACACATTTTTTCATACATTCTTTTTTTTCTAAAATTTAATTTTTTAAATAATAACATTTTAAAATCTTTTTTCAGTAGTTTTGTTAATTAAAAATTTTATTAAAAAATAAAAAATTAATGGAATTTTTTTTTAATATTTTTTTTTTAAATATGTTTTTTTTTTTTAATTTTTTTTTTTTACCATTTAAAAAAAAACCTAAGTTTACTAAAAATATTTTACTAAATTTTTACTACCATTCTGAAATCCATTTCAATTTTAATTCAATAAAACAGTTCGATTCTTTGGAAAATCTGCCATGCAGCTTTGTTCTGTTTCCCACTATTCAGAACAACATAGGCATCACCACTGCTATTACAGTAGCCCGTTTCCATGCTGTACCCACTCACTTAGTCATTCATTGCCATTTGCCATGCCAATCCGTGCCATTTCCACACCGTTCCGCCTTTCTGTTGGCATTGCGAAATGCAAGCGCACGCAAATTGGGGTGCACAATCACTTAGGATTGGTCTTGACTTGTTTGGCTATTGGTGGTCACAGCCACCATGCGACACCACTTGCAGCGCGCTGCACCAACTATCAAGTCACTACCATCACCAACACACCACCACACTGACGGGTATTGCATGCAACACCACTTGATGATGCCTTGTGCGCTTATTTTGCACAACAGACCGCCAATGTAAGTGCTGCTCGTCGGTGACGGTTCATTCGGGGTGGCTACATGCCTTACACGTCGCTTGCTTGTGTTGTTGACATCGTCTGTGTGCGAAGGCAATGTCTGCAAAAGCGACAGTGCGCTTTTTGTTGTCTGTCAGCGACGTCAACGGCGCTGCAGCGGCGACGCAACAGCGGGCAAGGACCTCACTGTCGTCGTGTCTACGATTGCGCGCACACGAACACACACACGTGTGCGGTGGTTCGTGCTCGTGCGTGTGCTTGTGTTCGTAAAGTTTCACTTTTAATTTTTTTCAGCCATTCAAAAAGCGTTCGGCATAAACGGCAGCCAGCTAGCAGCTAGTGTCGCTCGAAATGTGCATCGTCGTGTGTTCGTGAAAGGACAAGCGGTGCATTGGCCCTGGGTACGGTCGATAAGCATTGCCAGCATGCTGGTATTGCTCTGTTGTTGCCTTTGCTCTGTGCCCGCATATGACTGTCGGAGCACAGAGCAATAACAACAAGTGTACAGCACAAAAGCTACGTATATATATATATATATATATGTGCGTGCGTGCTGTTTGGTGTAGTCATCCGTTGTTGTGTCTTTCGATTGGCAGTTCGTTGAACTTTTGCTAAGCCGCCGCTCGCTGCCATTACCACCGCTGGCGCTACCAAACGTTAAAGGATAATAACAACAAAGGCGTATAATACTCCGGCTTGTAGCAGCATAGACAACCGGACCTACACCAAAATGCCGCCAGCGCGACCCAATGTGTCGGCAGTACCAGACCAGTATAACAGCGTTTGGGTTGTCGTCGTCACCGAAAACGTTGTGTGTTTTATTGTTGTTGTCGGTTTTTTCGTGTTTTTTATTCGCCGCCGTCAGCATTGGTTTATTTGGTTCTATGGAAATTATTTTTTTTTTGGGATTTTCATCGTTGATTTTCGGCGTGGGTAGTATTGTGGTTTTTAATTTTGTCTAGCTGCTGCTCGTTTGTGTCTATTTTTATGCGAAGCTTTGCCTTTAATGCTATTTTATTGCTATAGGTGAGATTGTGATGAAATTGAAAACAAAATTTTTGATGTTGATGCTTTTTTAATGTGTTTTTTTTTTGCAAACTGTAGATAATTTTAACTATGAAGGTTTCTTTTTGCAAAGTATTTGTATAAGATTTAGGTTTGATAGACCATCTTGATTGCATTGAGTGCAACATTCATTATTATTAAGCTAATATACCATCTAATGGATTGTTTGTCAGTTCAGTCAAATTTACTATATGATCAAGTCTGACCCGGACTGACTGTCAAATTTACTATCTGATCACAACTTGTTTCTAAGAATATAATGTTCTATGTTTTTATACTGATTTCATATATAACATATATTTAGAAAAATTAAATTATCGAGCATATATTTCGATTTTATGAGAACTATTGATTATTGTATCAAAAAGTACTTTTAAGGCAGAAATAATCATAAATTCAGTTTATAAATAACCTAACTTCAAATATTTTTTCTTTCAATTTTTTCTATATTGATTGATTTTTCATACGATTTTATTTTTAACAATAGCGAACAATAAGTCAAAAAATAGTTTTTAAAATTTAAGTTCAAAAAATAAAAAATTATCTTAAAAAAAATATAACCTCAAAACTTCTGCTCTTAAATTTTTTCACAATTAAAATATGAAATAGGATTTTTTTTCTTTTTAAAAATTTTCAAAATCGATAACCATAAAAATTTCAAATAAACTGAAATTCAATTAAAAAAAATTAATTAGAAAAATTAAAAAAAATTAAAAAAAAAATTATTATTAAGAATTAAAAAAGTTAATGATAAATGAGAAAAATAAAAAAAATATTCAAAAAATTAAAAAAAAAAATTTAAAAAAATAATAATAATTAAAATTAAAAAAAAAAAAAAATTTAAAAAATTAAAAGTTAAAATAAATTAAAACAGAATTTATTTCCTACAAATTTTTTTTAAAAATAATTTATGTATAGTATACAAGTATCAAATAGCTGTCAAATCATTTTATATTAATCTTTATGGTATTTTACTACAACTTATAATATTTAGGTTTTAATTATTATACAAATTTTACTACTAATTTAATATATTTTACCTTTAAGACTTTGAGCGATGGCTCTAATTTGTCTAAATTTTTATTTTTTTATGATTGTTGTTGTTGTTTTTTCTTAATTATATTAATTAATCAATTAATTAATTTAATTATTTTTTCACTTATAATTATCAGTCTTGTGTTCTCACTTAATTTACATACTTTTTACAGTAGTATTTCACAAAAACAATTTTTTTTTAAAATAAAACTTGGCGTAACCGTTAAATAATGGAAACTTATGCTACACATGCAAATATTTATGGCCTTTATACAAATGTTACATATTTTTTATATTATTTAATATTTGTTTATATTTCTCTGTTCAAAAAAATACAGCATAAATGCTTGTGGTTGCCACAGTTTACATTTATTGTTAGTTAAATTATTTTTTTTATATTTTTATATTTTTATTTTTAGTTTTTACTTTAATCCTAGTTTAAGATTTTAATTAATTTTGTTTAGAGATTTTTATTAAATTGTATATAAATTTTTATTTTGAATTTATTTTTTTTTATTTTAAATATTTATTTTTTTTTGAGTTATTTGCTTTTTATTTTTATTTCTTATGCATATTTTTCTCTTAGCTGCTTTTTTTGTATATATCTGTCTTGCTTTTTTCGCTCACTTTTATATTTTTAAACGTGACTTGAAAAAAAAAATTTACGAACGCAAATATATTTCGAAAATATAACGGATAACGACGTATCAATTTGTTGCTGATGAATGAACACATTGCGTGGTATCTGCTGCTGCTGCTGCGACAACGGCGGCGGCAATTGCTTCTATACTATATATGTACGTATGTATGTAGTTGGCGAGTAATTCAGCTGGTTGCTTGGCGATAGCGTCAAGTTTGCTAAACTTATAATGATTTTTGTAAAATTTTAAAAATTATTACTGTAATTTTAGTTTTTTTGAATAAATTTAATTTTAATTAATATTTTTAATTTTTACAATTTTTTTTAAATTTTTTTTTTTAAATTTTTTTTTTTTTTACAAATTTTTTTTTGATTTTTACAAATTTTTGTAATTTTTATAAATTTTCTTTTTAATTTTTAATATTATTTTTTTTATTTTTTATGATTTTTTTTTAATATTTCCACACAGTTTCTGCGCTCACCACATATATGCGCGCACATAAACACACCGTTTATGACAATACATATGTATAGCCTTAGTACGAATATAATCGAATTTTTTGATTAAAAGCTTACTGTGGCTTAGAATTATGCTTAAGATTTTAATTTATTTACGGTTTTTTCACACTTCAATAGTATTACTATTTATATTTATTATAAAAAATAATACACACACACAACAAAATACAGAATGTAAAATATTTCAAATTCAGTCTCAAAGAGATTTCAGCGTTTTCAGTCTCAGTGGCCACCAGACATGACCTGCCTTACGCGTTAACATCCCGGTATAGGACTAAAAATTCATTCGCTGCGGCAATCAAGTGAAACCAACAGCGACACGATGTGCAGCGAAAAGCAGCACAAAACAACAACAATAACAGCAAAACAACATGAATGTGGCAAGCACCAGAACAGGCACAAGAACAAGCACAGGGCGAGTAAGCGATGTGAAAACAGTTAGCAGCGCACGCACATAACAGCGCACAAACAGCGCAAACCTACACACATACATACCTGTACAAGTGCTGCATATGAGCGCTGTTACTGGAAACCGCTGCAAGGCGCTGTAAAGTATGCAACGCATATTTCGTTTCGCCTTGTTCCGAACGTTTTATGCGCTTTGCTGTTGTTGCTTTGGTGGCTGCTACGCCTAAAATTATGCGCGAATTTTACTTTTTAACAAAATACAACATACAAATATTTTGGTGTGCGCTTTAAGGCGAAGCGAAAAAGAATATGATTTCGGGGTTGTAAATTTTTGCAGCGCACAAACAATGTCTGTGTGCATTGTTTTTGTTGTTTTTGAGCGCGCTGTTAGTCGCCTGTTGTAATTTTGGCAATGGCACTTTGGAAATATAACGCTTGTTGACTTAGGGCCACACAATCGGCCACATACCAGACCTGCTACAAGCGCTACCACATTGTCGAACTGACTACCAATAACTGTTCAACACACACACACAAATGCACAAATAAACACGTAAAATTGTTTATATGGGCGCTTATGTCGCAGACACCTTCAGGCATGTCTGCTTGAGTTTGGTCAGGGTGCATACATTTAGGCGCTGGCGAAATTTTTTTTCTGCTTTATTTGTTTTTGTATGGATTTTCGTGTGCTTCGTATTTAATAATATATACGGCTGCTGACTGGCAAAATGTTGCGCACTGGTGTGAGCGCTGATTATTTGCTGGCGATATTGTTGTTGGTACTGCATGCTAGCGGTGAATGGCCTTTACGGCGCTTATGACGTAAGTTTATGTTGAATTTTAGAAAAAATTATAGAAAAAAATGTTGAAAAGGTAATAAAGGTTTGTTTGGAGCAGCTTGTTAACCTTTGAAAATCAAAAATAATTTTGTGTGCTGTTTTGACTCCATAATATGTTCGGGGTTTGCATATTTTGAGGCGCATTAATTTAAATTTTTTATAAAATATAAAACTGAACTGTGTTGATACATTGTTACCATTTTCGATATATTTGTGACTAAAAACTGCGATCTTTCACAAATTATAGCATACATTTAGGAGTCTTGTGAGTATGGCTTATACTACAAAAAGTAGTTAATTGTCGTAAAAAGTATTGAAATTCTTATTTCTCTGAGCTAAATATACGCTGTTAGCAGTTTAATTTAAAAATCTTAGAAATATTAGCCTACTTTCAGAATACTAAATACGTGTTTCAAGCGTTAAAATTATTCATATCAATAAAACTATTGCCTAAATTTAGGCGAATTTGCTTTTTAAGTCAAAAAATTTCTATGAAATATATTAAATTACATTTAGTAAGCTGAATAAATGATTTAGTTAATTGAAAAAAATTAGAAAAAATATAAAAAATAAAAATATTTTAAGAAGCTAAAAATGTTATCCTTCAGACAGTTAAAAAGTCGCTGTTGTTGCAACATTAAATAAAATATGTAAGAATAAAAATAAAACAAACTCAATCGCCATTGCGACGACAGCTTATACACACATATGTATGTATATACCCACATGTAACTCCCCCACAACTCTACCAACACTAACAACAACATATGTACAACAATGTCTGCACTTTCAACATTGTTGCTGTTTGTTGCAACCCCACTCGGAGTATGAGTTGCAGCGCTCGGGTAGTAACGAACGTCCTTGGGTGTGAATGAACTGTGGAGTCGTTAGCTGCAACAACAAAAGCAAAAGCAAGGAAAAAAGAATGCACGTTTGCAATTGTATAGAAGGCGATGACACTGGCCGCAACGGCAACGTGGCTAAAAAATGCAAATAAACAAAGTTGCGAAGTAGAAGCGAAAGCGTCTGCAAAATTACAATCACTCCTTGGAGGAGGGGTGGAGGAAGGAATAACGGTGGAATATAATATGAGTACAAAGAAAAACTCGCTGGCAGGCAGACAGGACAGACAGGTGGTGGGGAAATGAAGCTTTATGGGTGGAAGAGCTTTTACAAAGTCGGTTGGGGTTGTGTTGTAGGGGTAATTGAATGCTGGTGCCGTTATTGATAGGGATATTTTCGATAAATAATAATTTTTTTTTATTTGCAATTCACATTAAAGTATGAATTCAGGTATAAATTAGGACTAGTTTGCATAAGTAAATGTATTCATTAGAAATAAATGAGTAAAATTACAACAATTTTAATTACAACTAATTGTAATTTTAATAGTAATTGTAATGGTAATTGTAAAGGTAATGGTAATTATAGTCGCAATAATAGTAATGTAACAGTAATTATATTTTAAATTTAAAATTTTCGTCGTAATGGTAATGTAATTGTAATTAAATTACTTAAAACTGTAATCATTAAACTCTTTACTAAAAAAATTAGTTTAAAATATTTTATGTTTAAAAAAAATTCCAATATTATTGTAATGGTAATTATAATTGTAATTCTAGTAATAATTATTAAAAATGGTAATCGTTATTACATTTAAATTTTGTGTTGTAATTATAATAGTAATTGTAATGGTAATTAAATGGCTGTAATTATGAAACTTTTTACTATGAAAATTTATTTAAATTATTTTATATTTAAAACAAATTTCAGCAATAGTGTAATGGTAATTATAATTGTAATTGTAGTAATATAAGTATGTAACAGTAATAGTAACTATATTGAAATCTTGAGTTTCAGTTTTAATTGAAAAGTAATTTTAATTGTAATGGTAATGGTAATTTTAAATGTAATGATAATTGTAATTATACAACTTTTTACTAGAATATTAATTGTGTTGTCATATATGTATGTGGTTTTTGTAACGTATTCCAAAAACATTTTTACCGCTGCTCACACTCACTTACACCACAAAATTAACTTCATTATGACATCACCGAGGGTGGCCAGTAACCGGCCGCACTTGGCATATTCCATAACCGTTATGCGACGCGACGCGCTCTTCTGCTGACACAAATAAGTGTCATGCAACTTTCGAAATGCAACATGAACACAGCTCAAAGCATGAAAGCATATAAAATGCAAAAAAGGAGGCACAACCGCACATGTGCGACCGGCACAAGTCATTTGTCAAAGAGACTACGCGTGCGCGGCGCGCTGATAGCGCTGGTGGCGTCGCTCTGACCCGGAGATATTGCGCGTTGGATACATACTTGTGGCTGCGGCAATGTTGCACATCCGTTCGCTTTCTATTACAATACATATACACATGTTGTTCAAAAGTTCTTGCTACTATAGTTGTTGCATTTTTTTTGTGTTTCTTTTTATTTTTGTTGTTGCGACTCACATTCGAACGGTAAACTGCATATAAATCAACTTAATCATTGCATTTAGCATGCGTGGCACGTATGCGGCGCAGCAAAAGTAAATAAATTTATTTGAATAAGTAAAATAAAAATGAAATGCATATACCGTTATTCACGGCAAATGCATTAATGTGCCTGAGGTGCGTAAGTATTTAGCTAAGCGGCTGCCGTTTGATTGACAAACTTTGAGGTGCGTCGGCAGGTGTGTGTGTATGTGCGTGGCGGTCAGTCAATCAATTCTAGGAAATCAGAAATTTATAAATGACAAATTTGTGCTTAAATGACACTATATGCATCTACCCAAGTTCTTTTATATACATATGGACATATGTATTTATATGTTTATACATATATATGTATATACATACATACTATTGTTAGTCCCGAATTTTCGGGATTGAAAAAAAAATTTACTAGTAGTGAATGTAGATATATTGATGTTAATAAACGCGATTTGCACCAACCCCGATTTCAGTAATCCCGATGATAAAAATTTCGGGATTAAAAAATAATAATTTTTTATCTGAAAATTGATATATAGGCATATAACAAAAAAAATATTAATAAATTCCGACTTCCAGAAATCCCGATGACAAAAATTTCGGGATTATGATGGGGTTTTTTTTTTAATAAAAAAGTCAAAACAAAAAAAAATTTATTTTAAAATTTTTAATGTCAATCCCGAAAAATATCGAAGTTTTCATAATTTTTTTTGTTAAATCCACTAACATATTTACATACACACATACATGGACAGTGTTTGAAAACATCAATCGCCTCCGGCATTACTGCAACTGTACTCACTTTTGTACACACTTCGATATGTACACATATGTGTATACCACATGCCCATATATGCATGTACATATGTATGTATGCTTCTTATGTATACACATACATAATAACTAAATTAGCCATAATAACCCACACCTGCATATGAGTATTCCACCGATCAACGGTGTCAATTGCAGCTGTCACTCATTTCGTATGCAAGACAGGTTGATGGACTGTTGACTGCCACTTGCTGCTGTTGTGGTTTAAAAAATAGTGTGTACGCACTTTTGATGGACATGCATGCCAAGCGGACGATGAGTGTTAGATGGATGTAGAACGCCGCCAAGAATTTATGCAAATTTTTGTTTGACACCAAATATGTATTAGGTGTATATATATTGTTGCAGCTCTCCATTAAAGACGAAAGTTAA